>NC_048303.1:85892999-85925162 GCF_013100865.1 Trachemys scripta elegans
CCCCACTCGCCGCAGTTCGCCGTCCCGGGCCAATGGGGGTGGCGGGAAGCCATGGCCAGCACATCACTCTCCCGCGCCGCTTCCCGCCACCCCCGTTGGCTTGGGATGGCGAACCGCGGCCAGTGGGGGCCGCGATCGGCCAAACCTGCCGTGTCAGCAGGTAAATAAAACTGGCCCACCCCGCCAGGGTGCTTACCCTGGCGAGCCGCGTGCCGAACATTGCCGACCCCTGTACTATCAGAACATATCTTGACACTTCTGTTTATTATATTTGTATTGCAATAGCACCTAAAAGCCCTCCATCAGGAATGAGGCCCCATTGTGCTAGGAACTGCACACGCACATAGTAAGATGTAGTCCCAGTTCCAGTGAGCTTACAGTCCAAGGCCCCTATGCTGCAAAGATTTGTGCATGTGCTTAAATTTAAGCATGCGTAATAGTCTTTGTAGGATTGAGGCCTAATATAACAAGCAATATAGGAAGAACAGGGGAGTGATCTAATAGAACTATCTACAATTTTATATACAAATTATGTTTACAGTTTTAAAACAGAATTAAAATGTAAACTATACCCTACTGCTCTTCAGCCCAATCATAATTAATTGGTGATTTATAGACATTATGGGAAAAGTGGCTATTGAGGAAGGATGATGCTAGTTTGGCTCTAGGAATAATATCTGCAAAAGTAGCACCAAAATACAGGGGTCTGATCGTGGGCTTTTTGAAGTCAATATTAGAGTTTTCTCAATGATGTAAGTAGGGCAGGATTGGATCCACTCTTTTGCTTGACGAACGTATTACTAATCAGGTGCTATATTAATAAAATTCGGAACAGTCTTGATCATTACACCTCAGAGAACTTGCTTTATCAGATTATATTGATTATAAAATACTGTAGGTCAAACTTTGATTTTGTGAATAATACATTTGATAAGAGTTTTTACTTGGAGATTATGTATCTTAAAGGTACTATCAAGAATGATAGGAATAAAATTTTCACATAACTTTGTCTTGGGTTATGGATGTAAATGTGTATTGCACCTCAAAGAACAAGATTCTTGTCAAGTTACTTGCTCTTTTAAGGAACAAGATCATTGAAGAGTGGCTGTTTTTCTAGGGGAGTCCTACAGGAATTGGTTCTTGGCTGTTCACTATTTAGCATTCATTGCTGACAAACTTTGCAGATGACATAAAGATTGGGGGATTGGTAAATAATGAAGAGGACAGGTCACTGTTCTAGAGCAATCTGGATTAATTAGTAAACTGGGTGCAGGCAAACAATAAGCATTTTCAGTATAAGATCATACATCTATGAACAAAGAATATAGGTGATACTTTCAGAATATTGTCTATCCTGGGAAACAAGGGACTCTAAAAGAATACTTGGAGGTCATGGTGTATAACCAGCTGAAATGGTAAGTGCAACACTGGGATCAAAAGGACTAATGCAAACCTTGGATGTATAAACAGGGAAATCTCAGGTAGGAGTAGAGAGGCTATTGTACCTCTGTATTTGACACTTGTACGACCACTATTGAAATAATATGTCCAGTTCTGGTGTCCATAATTCAAGAAGGATGTTCAAAAATTGGAGAGGGTTCAGAGAAGACCTGTGAGAATGATTAAAGGATCAGAAAACATATACCTTAAAGTGAAAGATTTAAGAAGCTCAATCTGCTTAGTCTACCAAAGAGAAAGTTAAGGGGGTGACTTGATCAGTCTATAAGTACCTGCATAAGGAAATGAGATTTTATAATAGAAGACTCTTCAATCGATCAGACAAAGGCATAACAACATCTAATGGCTGGAAGTTGAAGCTAAAAAAATTCAGACTAGAAATAAGGCATTTTTTTTTAACTATGGGTAATTAATCATTGGAAAATTTTACCAAGGGTTGTGGTGGATTCTCCATTACTGGTAATTTTTAAAGCAAGATGCCTTAATTTAAACAATATGCTCTAGTTTAAGTACAGCTATTGAACTTGAAGCAGGAATTAATACATGGAATCTTATGGACTATGTCATGCAAGAGGTCAGACTAGATTATCACAGTAGTACTTCTGCTCTTAAAATCTATGAAGCTGTACATATGTGCAACTGTGCTGACAAAATAGCATTCTGGCTTTGATGGTGGTGAGCACCCAGTGGAAGAGCTAGGATTTTGCATTAATATTCTAAGATCTGGTTCAGTTTTTGTTGTTAGGGCAGGCTTAATTTCAGTCCTATCAACACATTTGTTCAAGGTCTCTCTTAATTCTTCCTGAGAATGAAGAACAGTTGTTGCTTTAAAAATAATTATCCTAACTTTTGCAAGGAAATTGCTTGTACAATTTTGTTACCTGTATGGAAAACTTTTAACGCATAATTTCTATTGTAAATCATGAAAAATCTCTTGGACTACAGATATACTATACTGCAGCATTCAAAGACCAAGAAACTCTTCACTAAAACAGTCTCTCAGTGCCTTTATACTGTAAATACGTTATCGCTTTACATACTACCCGAAACCACTTCACTCTTTTATGAATATAAGCAGAGAACATTAATATCCCTTTATTTAAGAAACCCTTGCATTATATATTACATTATCCAGTCAATGGATCCTAATCTTGACATCTTTTGTATAGCACTTTGAAGATACTAGCACTACATAGGTGCTAATTATAAATTACTACTGGTGTTTGAAAAAGCCACACTCCCACTCACTATTGCAACTAGGAAGCATTCTGTGGTGAGCCCACAGCCTAAAACATCATTTTCTCAAGAATTTTAAAAATAACTGCTTCCAGCCTTTGATTGTGAAGGTAACTTACCAAATGTAAACTGATGCAGTATTGTGTTCCTGAATCTGTAGGCAGAAAGCTCCAATGCTTCTTCTGCTCCTCATAGTTTTTCCAAGCAGCTACAGAATGAAATTGACAAGTATCTGAATAGTTTGGTTGCTGGTGTTCAGAACCCTGTCTGCCACCGTGAAACTGACAAGATTTATTTATTTTGATTGAGAGTATATGCCCACACTAAGCTCCGGACACCCATATAAAATATTTCTAAAATACCTACAAAAATATTAAGTGACACTATCAACTAGTAAAACTCCCAGCCCAACAAAGTTTACAGATAAATCTCACCCACTTAGAAAAATACTGAGAAAATAGATAAGACTTGCCATTTTAGTTTCACTTTGCTGCTTGGGAAAGCTCTGAGCAGCAGCACAGACAGACACAGGAAGATCTGTACATTAGGTACAACCAAACAATGGAAATTGGATGAGGGATAGACTAGCTGAGATCTCCCAACCTCCACTTCTAATAGTAGCCAGGAGGACTAGGATAGCAGAGATCCCCTCACTCAAACAGCTAGTTTGCTCTTCCTCTTCACAGGTTGATGCTTCCCTTTTGTAAATGTAATGCAGGACATTTAGGTCCCAATCCTGCAAACACTTTTCCATTGACTTTTCCATTAATCAATGGGATTACTCACATGAGTAAAATTATGCCCATGCAAACGTGCTTGCAGGATTGGGGCTTTAGTTGCTATGGGATAACACAAGCAGCTGCATGGGAAGGTTTGATGGTACGTAATTCTCCTCCTTCCCAACAAATTTCAAACTTTTTGATGCTAGGAGCTGCAGAATGAGGATTTTTTTGTTGTTAAGTTTTTACTCTTTGTTCAAATAGAAATTGCATTCTTTTTACTAAATCTTCTGCATAAAATCCATTATTGGACATTTTGTCTCTCAATAATTACTTCTATCAATAATCTTCAAAGTTTTCCATGTACTTCATTGTCTGTAAAAGGATGTGTTACAGTACCTTGATAAACTACTTTCCTTCTGCTGTTCTATTTCTTTTGTTCCACTGTTTGAAAGAGGAATCCAGAATGAAGGAAAACATTTATAACTAGCACAATGTAGTTAGTAACTGATCCCCTCTCCTATGGCTTACAGACTTTGAAGTAAAGGTGAATTCCAGAGTAATGGGAAATATTATATAACTGCATAATAATTTTCAAAATGTGTGAACTAATTCAAGATGTTAAGTAAGAAAATAATAAGCTGCACCCATATGAAAATTTGTAAAAGAAATGTGAATTTTTAAAAAGTGGCCTCTAATTATGGGCATCTCTGTTTTTTTTGGGTACTGAACTTTTCAGACATGAGTGTCTCAGGTTGGGCATCCAGATAGTGAGGCATTCAAAATCAATGGCCATTATCAGCTAGTTATCTTCACTTATGTCTTTTCCAGTCTATGCTAGTTGAAGTAAAAATGTGGGTCAAACGAACACAAATACCAGCTACGGGATAGTGCTGGCTGGTGACTTAACAGGGATAAATGTGAACTTTTAAAACATGAATTTGATACAATTGAACTCACATCTTTACAGTGACCACAATATTCAAAAGAAATATTGTTTACAAATAAAGTGGTGGGATTTGGGAGACTGGAGAACTCAGGAGCTTGATAAAGGAAGTGATATGGAGACTTGGTGGGGTAATATGGTGAAACTCCCATGGCTACGGCCCATGGTCTGTATCACTTTGGTAGGTAAATAGATAGAGCCCTTGTTTTTCATTTTATTTCATGTTATTTGGCATTTGTGAAAAATAACTTGTAAAATGAAATAAAACAAACAAAACAAAATTACCCCACAGTGGCAGCTTCTGTCCTGTGGTGGCTGGGCCCAGCTCCCCACTCCAGGCATTGTAAGCTAGTGCACAGGGTCACAATGCTACTCATGTTTGGACCATCTGCCCCTCTATGAAAATGGTGGGGTGGCTTCAGCCAAATTTGAATGAGCGGCATTGCGACCTAGTATGTGAGGCACAGCATACATAGGGTGAGATCGCCTTGCGAACCCTCCGGCAGGGCCTCCTATTCTGGACCCTTCCCCCAGGGCATCCGAAGATAAAACTACAGTAGAATCTCAGAGTTATGAACACCTTGGGAATGGAGGTTGTTCATAATTCTGAAATATTTGTAACTCTGAACAAAATGTTATGGTTGTTCTTTCAAAAGCTTACAACTGAACATTGACTTAATACAGTTTTGAAACTTTACTATACAGAAGAACAATGATGCTTTTAACCATCTTAATTTAAATGAAACGAGCACAGAAATAGTTTCCTTATCTTGTCAAATCTTTTTTTAAACGTTCTCTATTTTTTTTAGTAGTTTACATTTAACACAGTACTGTATTTCAATTTTAAGTAATCCTCTTGCTTCCTTTTAGTGTTTGTTATCCATGAAAAAAATGCCAACCCAAAAGCCCACTGATTTTAATGTCCATTCAAATAGCACTAAAAAGAATGCTGCAGTAAAACATACCAGCACTAGTCTTTATAATGACAATTAAAAATAAGTATCCAAACTTAACGTTCCTGCTTAAGTACTACAGGATAAACTATATAGACTTGAAAAAATCTTTAATGGTACCCTGCTTGAGGTTGCTAACACACTTTTTTGCTGCCAAGGTGCATAGCTCTTGAGGCATCATTAGGTTCATTGGTGTGGCTTCAAGCTGTTGTCTTCAATTGCTTGAACAGGCAGCGAAGCACTCTTCTGCTTGCATGTGTGGGATCTTCTTGGTGTTTCTCCCCCTCCTTCTTGTCACTGTCAATGTCACTGTCCATTTCTCTGTGCTGTTTCTCGTACTAATTCAATAATCTCATGGTCACTAACAGGGCTGGCTCTAGGCTTTTTGCTGCCCCAAGCCAAAAAACAAACCAAACCCCCCCCCCAAAAAACACAAAAAAACAAACAAAAAAAAACAACCCTCCTGGAATGCCGCCCCTGGAATTGTGCTGCCCCAAGCATGTGATTGATTTGCTGGTGCCTAGAGCCAGTCCTTGTTGCTAAGAATAGGGTGTCCATGCTCATATTTATCTGCGTTTAGCCATTCCTTCCTGTTCCTCTGTGGTGATATCCAAAAGCTGTTGCTCTTCAGAAACGTTTAGTTGTTTTATTTCCATCTGATCCTTGTTTTCCCAGTTATCAGGTTCAGTGTTATCAATACATGGTCAAAGTTTATTCCATGAGCGTCTCAAAGACTCAGAGCCAATCTCACTCCAAGACTTGCACACATGTAGACAGCATCTTTGATTGCCAGCTGTTTACAAAAATCTGTAAGATTCAAATCACATTGATCCCAGTAATAATTGCCATAAGAGGTTTCATTTGTATCTACGTTTCATGTTTTCCAGAATGCCTTGGTCTATTGGCTGACCGTTTGTGATGTTTGGTGGCAAAAGCAAACACCGAATGCTTCCATCAAAAGATTTTCAATGGCAGGGTGAGATAGAGCACTATTCATCAGTAGCACAGCTTGGCTAGGTAAAGATTTTGACATAAGGCAGTCTTTTACAAGTGGAACGAAGTTTTTTAAAAAACAGTCGGTAAAAATGCCATCCATAAAGCACTGCACTGGCTGTAGTAATGGATGGGGTAGAGCTGACACAGTGATGTCTGTAAAGCAGCGAGGTTTCACTTTTGTGAACGAACAGCAAAGGGAGCCATCATTATGACCAGATCTTTACTCGATTTGAAATTCTTTGCCTGTTTTTCTGAACTATCTACCAGAGTCTTGTTTGGAAGCAGGTGCCAGTACTGGCCCATCTTGTCACAGTTAAGCACTTGGTCCTGGGTAAGTTTGTACTGTTCAATAAATGATTTGAAAGTGGTTTTTAAATTCACCAGTGGCATTCGAGTCAGCTGTCAGAGACTCCTTGCATCCCCAACTGCTGTATTTCATGCCACCATGTGCTTGCTTTAAAATTGTCCTCACCTTTGTCTGGATACATTTCTCAGTAGAGTAACAGTCATTTTTGTTACTATCACACCGGTTATAGGCATGCCTTTTGATCTTGCTCTTGCAAATCACAGATGCAGTGCCTTATTAAAATCAGCAACTCTGTGTAAATCTCTGGTTCTCAAACTTTTGTACTGGTGATCCCTTTCACATAGCAAGCCTCTGAATGCGACCCCCTCTTTTAAATTAACAACACATTTTTATATATTTAACATCATTATAAATGATGGAGGCAAAACAAAGTTTGGGGTGGAGGCTGACAGCTCGCGAGCCCCATGTAATAACCTCGTGACCCCGAGGAGTCCCGACCCCCAGTTTGAGGTAAATACACCTGCTTTTTACTGCTTCACTGTCTTTGGCTTCTTTTGCAAATTTCTTTATTTTTTCCTGGCTTTTCCGAATATCGGTGATGGTTGATTTTCTGATACCCTATTCTACTTCTATGTGGCTGAGGCTAACACCATGGCATTGTCAAGTTTTTAAAATATTTTTAGCTTTATGTCAATTGAAAGTGTGATATGTTCCTACTTGCTACTGCTTGCCATTCTGCTTAGTCATGCAGCATTTCCTTTATTAGTTTTTAATTCTGCTGATGCATGATTGCGTACTTCCAGGTGCAGATGAGGGGTGTGGGTTGACCGGTCAGTTCGTATCTCCGGTGTTCGTATCTCAGAGGTTCTACTGGAAATTCCAAACAAAAGAATCCAAACGAAACATTGGAAAAACATCCCAAGAATGTCAGGGGGCTCCATACCCCGGGAGCGCTGTCCATAATCACCACTGCCGGAGGCATGGGGGCGTTTTGGTGGTGCTATGGGGCAGATGGGAAGGTTTCCTCCTATTTCCTGCTACTAGGTGTCTGGGTTGGTCAAGATATGGCCGGGCCTCAATGCCTGCACGGCTGCCCGAGGCTGGTGCAATGGGGGCGGCTGTGGCACTGGGGCTGCCTCTGCAGCGGGCACATGGGGGGCGCCCTGGCTACTGTCCCTGTGCCGCGACGGTGCGATAGACACGCGTGGGGCCGGGCCCGGCCCCGGGGCGCAGCAGCGTGAGCGTGGAGCCGGCTGGTGTCCGGAGGGGCGGAGGGAGCTGCCCAACCTGCCTGGGAGCGCTCAGCTCCCTCCCAGTTCATTGGCAGGCTCCCCTCGCCGCGCTTCCTGCTCTGTCCGCCGCGCCGCCAGCAGCCGCCCCTTCCTCCGGGGGCCGCGGGGACGTTGCTGAGAGCCGGGAAGGTGCTGGGGGCCGGGCTGTCTCTCAGGAGCGGGCCGTGCCGCGGCGAGCAGCGCTGCAAACGGCGGAATAAGGTGAGTAAGTCTCGGTGCCGCCGCTTTGCGGGGCTCCCCCACCCCGCCTCCTCCTGCCCTTCCCCCGCGGCGGGAGCGCATCCCTGCGGGGACTGCCTCGGTCCCGGGCCGGGCTCCTGCTTGGCTCGCTCCTCGCTGCACCAAATGCCTCGGCTGGAACGTGCGCGAGGCGAGCAGCCTGGCCATGGAGGGAAGGGGACTAGTTCCCCTCCCCCCTCCAGCTTTGGGGGGGTGGGGGCGGTCAGCAGGCTGGAGGGAGCCCCATGTGATACGGTCCCTCGCAGAGATTGTGTCAGTCAGCTGCCATGTAGCTAATCCCTGCTTCGCAGAAAGCTGGCAAAGTGTTTCTCGGCTCTTGCAGACTGTCTCTCTGGTGGGGAGTTTCTTCACCCACCACTGAAATGCAGCCACCTCTTGGGGGTGGGGTGGGGCATTTAAGTGTGCAGCCAACTATACTGAGGTGCAGCCCCCTGATTGGTGCAGGGATGGTGAGAAGTAAGAGAAGGAAGCAAAGTACCACAAGGCTATTCTGGAAAAGTGTCACCTTCTGATTCTGTTCCAGAAAGGGATTTGGGGAGGGGGTTCATCCTTTCTCCCGGGCTTGCCTATGGTCTATGGAAAAAGGAGCAACCCAGAGGCTGGATTTTAGCACGTGGAGTGGAGACTTGGCTAGGGAAAGGAGTGGTTGGAAAAATAAACTTGCTCAGTCATGGTAATTATCAGATGGGGTTTACTGCCAGATTGTGAATGTTTCATGTTTATTTTTATCTAGGGCTTGTCTACACTGGCAGTTTACAGCGCTGCAACTTTCTTGCTCAGGGGTGTGAAAAAACGCCTCCCTGAGTGCAGGAAGTTTCAGCTCTGTAAAGTGCCAGTGTAGACAGTGCACCAGCGCTGGTAGCTACGCCCCTTCTGGAGGTGGTTTTTTTTAGAGCGCTTTCATGTTGCCTGTGTAGACTAGCCCTTAGAACCTCTGCTTAGACTGGTGAGGGTGTGTGTGTGCACATATTTATTTACATTATATACATTTTTGTGTATTGTATATAAATATCCACTCCTGAGCAGGGAAGGAGAACTAATAATGGGTGACATTAAGAAGGTTGTGGTGTTTAATGCCTATTTTTCTTTAGTCTTTACTTTAAAATGTCACAGATACACAACATAAATAATATTAACATGGGGGAGAAACAGATTTCAGAATAGGGAAAGAGCAGGGTAAAGAATATTCAGCTAAATTAGATGTATTCAAGGTAGCAGGGCCTGATGAAATTCATCCTAGGCTATTTAGGGAACTAACTGAAGCAATCTCAGAACCATTAGTGATTGTCTTTGAGAACTCATAAAACAGATGGGTGAGGTCGCAGACAACTGGAGAAAGGCCAACATACTACCTATCTTTAGAAAGGAGAACAAAGGGAACCTGAGTAATTATAGACCAGTCAGCCTAACTTTGATACCTGGAAAGATACTGGAACAAATCACTGAATAATCAACTTGTAACCATCTAGACAATAATAAGTAATAGCCGGCATGGATTTGTCAAGAACAAATCATGCCTAACCAACTTAATTTCCTTCTTTGACAAGGTTACTGTCCTAATGGATGGGGAAAGCATTAGATGTGATAGATTTTAATTTTAGTAAGGCTTTTGACACAGTCCTACATGACTTGCCCATAAGCACACTAGGAGACTGTGGTCTCTATAAAATTACTATAAGGTGAGTGCGTAACTGGTTGAAAGATCATACTCAAAGAGTAGTTATAAATGGTTCTCTGTGAAACGGTGTTTCTAGTGGGGCCTTACAGGGGTCTGTCCTGAACAATTCAGTATTTTCAGTAATGACTTAGAAAGGAGAGTATGCTTATAAAATTTGCAGATGACATTAAGCTGAGAGGGGTTGCAAGAATTTTGAAGGAGAGAATTAGAATTCAAAATAACCGTGACAAATTGGAGAATTGATCTGAACTCAACAAGATGAAATTAAATAAAGACAAGTGCCAGAGTATCAAGAAGAAGAGGTTAGGGACCCTGCCCTAACCTAACTGTTGCATGGATTCTAAATATCCACTGTTCTGTTGCTAAGGACTTCCTATTTTTAACATTTCTCCCACTTGATAAGGCACTCCCCCAAAAACATATGAAATCAGTTGTCTAGTACAGTGTTTCTCAACGACCACTCCATGGAATGGCGCCAGTCCCCGAGATCTCCATGATACAGTTTAAGAAGGCAGCAAGTCCCTGCTATCAAAAAGGTTGAGAAACACTGGTAAACTGTTGAGTTGAATTGTTGACATCATGCAAGATGCCTAGACAAAGAAGTAAACAATTGGGAGCCACACTGTTCTTTGCTTACACTAGAAACCCAGACTAACACGGCTGCTACTCTGAGAACAATTTAGGGATTCGAAGGCCTATTCCTGTCTTTAACTTGGCTTGATCATGGGATGAGTCCCTTTCACTTAGGGCTAATCTACACTGGCAACGCTAAAGGGCTGCCACGGCAGTGCTTTAACGTGGCTTGTGTAGTCACGGCACAGTGCTGGGAGAGAGCTCTCCCAGTACTCTAAAAAACCCACCTCCATGAGAGGTGTAGCTACCAATGGTGAGAGTGCAGCTCCCAGCGCTGGTGCACTGTTTATACTGGTGCTTTACAGCGCTGAAACTTGCTGAGCTCAGGGGTGTGTTTTTTCACACCCCATGAGCAAGAAAGTTGCAGCGCTGTAAATTGCCAGTGTAGACAAGCCCTTAAATTAACAACAGTTTGCTTAGCAGAAGGTGTTAAGAGGCAACATGCAGTGGTTGCAATGTTAATGCTTTTCTAAGAAGAGAACTTCCCCGGGTTCAAATGCCATATGCAGTGGCATTAGAAGAGAGAGACTGCAGCATCACTTTGGTGCTTTTTTTCTAGACATCCCTTTTACTCTCCTAACATTGTTTTATGTGGCATTTTTGTGGACTTGAGGCATTGTGAGATTCTGTTTTAGATGGTGGTATTAAATGGCACATTAAAAGTAATAATCGTATTGTATAAAACTTTCCAATTCCCTGCTACTAGTCACACCCTAGGTTATTAAAACTGAAAACATAAGAAATCTGGTTTATGGGGATTATTTATGGTGATTTTACTCTTTTGAATTTTATTGCTTGTGCAATTAAGCTATTCAGTCTTGCTTTCATTCATAGTCAATTTCACTTTCAGGTTCTCAATGTTGCAAATAAATCAAAGGGAATATTTATTTAAAACAACAGTTGCTGTTGGATTTTCTAAATCAGTTGTGAAAACACTTTTATTGGCTGTTAATTTTTGAAATGTATATGTAATTCTGAAACTTCAAACTATTTTGAGCCACAAACCTCTCTAGGTTCTGCTATCTATTAAGTATAGGGAGGACAAAATTGTTAAAGCAATTAGTTCTACTTTTGGCATCTCAGAGGGTATTAAATTAAAGGAGAAAATAAATATTCCTTGATTTAAAGTAATAGAGTAGTGGTAACAAAGAAGGAAGGAATAGTACATTTCAGTATTTCCTGGCTATTTTAACAAGCTATTTGTGGCTTAAGTTCTCCCTTTTATCATGGCTCTGAGCCCGTGAATCACAGAGGGGTTTCATATGATGCTTGTATCAGAATGATCAAAATGTTAAGAGAAGAACAGGAGTACTTGTGGCACCTTAGAGACTAACAAATTTATTAGAGCATAAATTTGTTAGTCTCTAAGGTGCCACAAGTACTCCTGTTCTTCTTTTTGCGGATACAGACTAACACGGCTGCTACTCTGAAACCTGTCAAAATGTTAAGCAGTTTAATTTGCTATGTTCTCTAAATGTTACCCATTCATTTCCTGTGGACTTTAAAAAGAGGTAATTTGATAGTTTGAACAAATATTGACTCACTCAACATCTGATATATTCTTTTTTTTAATTTATTTTTTATGATGACTGCCATCTTGGATCAAACCAGTGGCCCTCCTAGAGACAAGCACTCTGGACAGTGGCTATTGCCAGATGCTTTAGAGCAGTGGTTCTCAACCAGGGGTATGCTACCCCTGGGGATACATAGAGGTCTTACAGGGGGTACATTAACTCATCTAGATATTTGCCTAGTTTTACAATGGGCTACCTAAAAAGCACTAGCAAAGTCAGTACAAACTAAAGTTTCACACAGGCAGGACTTGTTTATACTGCTGTAAACTATATACTGAATATAAGTACAATATTTATATTCCAGTTGATTTATTTTATAATTATATGGTAAAAATGAGGAAGTAAGAAATTTTTTGATAATAGTGTGCTGTGACCCTTATATTTTTATGTCTGATTTTGTAAGCAAGTACGGTAACTCCTCTGGGGTCCACCGGTGGGTGGGAGGCACTGTGGGGGAGCATAGGGGGCTGCCAGTCGTGGACAAAGCAGGTGGCCAAACGACATTATAGAGGAGCATTGCACAACTTTAAATGAGCATGCTCTGTAATGGAGCAGTGACGTAACATCAAAACAACGTTAAGCAAGAGGACGTTAAGTGTGGAGTTACTGTAGTTTTTAAGGGACGTGAAACTTGGGGTTCACAGGACAAATCGGATTCCTGCTATGTGTTTTCTCAGTGTTTTCCTGTATATTTTTATGCAGGTGACTGGACACATTAATCTCATGATAATACCTGTATGATGGGGCTTACTTACTTACTTAATGTGACTTGCTTACCCATGAATCAAAAAACTACTTACATAGCAATTGAAATAACTATATGTTGTACCACCAGACAGCTACATTGTACAAATTAATATCTATATAATCATGTTTGTAACATTTACTAAGTTGCTTGCTTAGCTGTGTAACAAACTGTTTCAAATATGCAGTGCTATCTAGGTACTTTAAGCAGGCAGAAACAGAGATAACAGTTTAACAGACTCTTGCCCATTTGGTGAGTAAAACTACATCTCTATTTCTGTTTTCAAGATGGAAGTTTTGCTGCTTGTTAACTGAAAGGGTCCTTTCTCCCTTATTCTCTGTTGGGAATGCTTGTTTTTAACCATGGGTCCTTCTTTGTTCTAAAAATAATAACTTCCTAGTAAAAGAATGTTATTTTACTTTTTGATGAATCTTCTGATTTTTAGTAGTTTGGGATCCTATTATTGTAACTTTCTAAACTTTAAAGAGATCCCCTTCAGGTCTATCTACTTAGCCTGTAAGCTTTTGGGGAGAAGACTGTCTTCATGTGGTAAGATTTTTGTTTTGTTTTTTTATAGCATCTTCCACAATAAGGCCTTGATCTTGATTTGGGGTCTGGGATACTAACTTAATATGAACACTAAACTCTCAGACAAGTACAGAACAATGTTTTCATGAATATTAACTGTTTAAATCCAAGCAACTTTTTATGGAGTTTCCAGAGAGACAAACCCATTAACAATGCAGTTCTTATGGTAAAATCAGGACTTCTGGAGAGAACTATATATAAGCAATGGGTTATCACATTTGTGGATCGTAACAATCTATCAAATCCTTTGAAATCCCTTTTGAGCTTTTTAGCCATTCCACATGGGAAGGTGAATGCTGAATTTACAGTTCCTTCATTTGAACAGTGTGGCTGCCTTACTAGCAGTTAGTCAGCCAGTCTGTCTCCAAAGTAAATTATTCTGGCTTGCAAAATGACTTGTCTCTTCTACCTCAAACTGCCAAATCCCCCACCCACCAACTTAATGACACTTTATGAAATAATTGGAATGAATGTTGCAATATGCTTTGCAATATCTCGTGCCATATTGTATAATCTTTCAGTGTTTGCAAGTAAGCAAACGAGTAAGCATATAACTAAATACAGAGAATAAGTTAAAAATGAAAGTTTCATTTTGCTTGTAATTTGAGGTGATATTAAGCTAGATTTCAAATGTATATAAAAAACAATTATTCCATGTCATTTAACTAATGTGTCAGTGCGAATCATCCCTCTCTTGCCACCTCTTATCTTCGTCACGGATGAGAGCTTTTTGACTTTTTCCAAATGCTATGTAGGAGGAGTAAAGGCTTCCCACGGCTTTGCTGGAGCCTTCCTGAGAAGGACAGGTAGCATTCCACTACATAGTGACACATATTCACATATGTCCCTTCACTTCATGCACTGACTAAATTGTCACTGTATCTGTCTCTCTTTTGGCCCCTATCGCTTTGTTGTTCTTGTGTCGTCTTCTGTGTTTCATTTTTATAAACTCCCCCCCCCCTTTTGCTGCTCCTTCCATGATGGCTTCCACTCCATGTAGCTACACAGTGCCTGTGGTGGCCCCTTGGGGCTGTGCTGTAGATTTTCTTAATCCTATGCCATGTGCAGTGAAACCAATGGCTGACTTCTGTTTGGTGGTGCCACCATCCCCCTGCACATGTGAAGTGCACCCATAGCCAGCTGACTATATTTAAGTCTTTGTTGTTCCAATTAAGCCACACCTTTTTTTTTTTTTTTTTTTTTTTTTATAGCAGGGAGGGAAGGCAGGTGTCTTTCAAGAAGCCACACTATTTCCTGTTGCAGCAAAGACAGGACAGATACCGGGTTATACAACTTTATCCAGCATTGCTTCTGCCCTGCTTGCTATTCAGACCCTAAAATAGTCTGGTATTTTGTGCATTCCCCTACCCCTCTTGAGGTTGGGGAAAGAAAAAAGAACAGGCATTGCTTAATTGGAACAACAAAACCTTAAACATTGTGTAAACTATTTTTAAAGCAGGCTCTACTAGGGCACTGTAATACTGGTAAGCAATAAAATCAATTTCTCTGCTGTTCACTAGCTGCTGATATCCTCTTTCACACTCTCTGTGATTTGGTTTACTTCCATCCATAGATCTGCTGGGAATTTCCACTATCATTAAATACTTAATAAGGTAGACACTGGGAATTGCATCCCATTGGGATAGCTAGTTGGTCTCTTTATTAAAAACACACCTATTCAGAGAATGTACGAAATATTAATAGAAAATCCATCCCATTCAAATTGGGGCAATGTCCCCAAACTCTGTGTTTGCTATTCATACCCGCTGCATCAGGCTCACTTCTGTTTGTGAAATTCGAGCAGCACACAGAATCTTAGATGTAGCTTCTTTCAGAGAAGATACTTTATTCTGTAGCTGTTTTTGATTTGATTCTCGAGAGTTTTGGTACAAGTAATATAATGGATGTTCAGGCTGTAGGAAATCTACTATTATGTCTATTACAGTATGCCTTAAGATTCCAAATGAGACTGGGGAGGCCCTGTTCTGCTAGACCTCATATGGGCATTAAGAACAGATGCTATCTTGTGAAATACACTGAGAGGTATATTTATGAAGTACACTGACAGGCAGCTGTTTTTTTCCACATAATGTGATCATTTCTCTTTGCTCCTAGATTTATCAAAATATTCCATTTTATAGAAACAGCACTGCATGCCAAAACAAAGTAATTCCTGTCTGATTTGGCACAAGAGAATTGTTAAATATCTAACAACTATGAGAAGTTGCACAGATCAAGCGTTAGCAGTGTGTGGTTTGAACCTATATACCTTACTAATTAAATGTGCCCATTTAAGTCAATTGAAGTTTTATCTCGATGCTTAAGAACTTCAGGATTGTCCCTAAAATAGTCACATCTGATTTAATAGCTTTTTTTCTCCACCTCCAAAAGAAAGAGGTTCATATTTAATGCTGAACTTAACTCCTCAATTATGCTGACTACTACATGGTCGTTGGTAAGATCACTAGCTATTTAGAGATCCTTGAAATGTCAAGACACAACATTGTTGACTGAAGAACTGCAATGTGATGAAACATATTATTCTAACTGCTTCATCTAAACCAGGGGTTGGCAACCTTTCAGAAGTGGTGTGCCGAGTCTTCATTTATTCACTCTAATTTAAGGCTTGGTGTGCCAGCAATACATTTTAATGTTTTTAGAAGGTCTATTTTATAAGTCTATAATATATAACTAAATTATTGTATGTAAAGTAAATAAGGTTTAAAATGTTTAAGAAGCTTCATTTAAAATTAAATTAAAATACAGAATCCCCCGGACCGGTGGCCAGGACCCAGGCAGTGTGAGTACCACTGAAAATCAGCTCACATGCCGCCTTTGGCACGCATGCCATAGGTTGCCTACCCCTGATCTAGACGCTGAGAACAAATCTCTGGGATTAAAAATTAAATAACAATCCAATAGAAAGCTGATACCTGAAGTGTAATGTTGGTTGAGGCATAGGAAATTCAGCTTCTTTCTCAAAAGGAAAGCTGACACCTTAAATCTGAGGTTGGTTAAAGCAAAGGAAGTGCATCTTCTGTCCAACCTGAATGCATAAGAAAGACAGAACTTTCAGAACTGTAAAGTGGGTTCTATTTATTTATTCAAAGTTGTGTAGTTCAACAATGGATTGGCCCCAAAACATTTATAAAACTTTCCAGTAGGCAACTTCCAGTATCAGTAAAACTTTGGTTTTAATTTAGAGAATGCAGGTGTCTTCTGGGGGGTGGGGAAAAGATACATTAGTAAAATATTTATTTAGCTGCAATACTAAAACAATTGTCTTTTTCTTCAGGGTCAACTTTTGTGTTCTTTGTTTCTGTGTATTTAAGTGAAAATACAATGTTTCATTCACTTATTTTGTTGTTTCGGTCTTTTAAAATAAGATATGAGGTATGAGGAATGCACGCAAAGGAGCAGCTCTAATATGTCATGAATAGCCCCATTTAGAGCAGTTTAATCTTTTTTCAAATGAAAAGTCATGCCTTTCTGGTATATAATGTACATCTGTCAAATAATCACACACACATTACTAGAACTAAGGAACTAATTTACTGATCAACACATTCTTTCAGTCATGATAGTGGATCAGTATGTGTATATTAACTTCCCCATGACATTAGTAATTTGTCTATTTGTGATGGCTGTGTATTCCAGTGGAATAAAAACGCAACTATTTAAAAATTTTCAATGGATTTAATAATTACTAAATTAAAAAACACAAGGCTAATTCTGAGTACTAAAACTTCTACACAACACTTTTTAAAAAAGCATTCTTTAAAGTCACTAAACCAAGCATGTTTTTCAAAATTCTCAAATGAGGTTTTCATATACTAAGAGGTATCCTAAGACAGCTCTTCACATCTGACCTAGGCAAGATGTTTAAATTCTGTCATTGTTATGCTTTCTCCTCATGCCTGCAAATAATACATAGCACATAGTGTAGCACCATTCCCTGCCCTTTATGCAAATGCCAAACCTGTGCCACCAGAATCTACAACTTGCAAAAAAGGAAGCTTTAAATCTGTCATTTTGCAAGCACAGGAGAAGAGCATAATATCAGGAAGAAACATTATTCTATATTCTCTCCTGATGAAAGGAGCTGGAGTAGTCAATGTCACCAAGAAAAGAATCTGAAATTATACTAGCTTGGACAATTTTTAAAATGAAGACCTAAGTTAGCCTACTGCATTGGGGACTAAACTGATCACCAACTGGGATGAGATACCAAAAAAAATCTACCCCTTTCCTCCTTCTGCCAATGGAGTAGCATTGCCCAGTTAGCATCCAACATTAGCCACTGCCAGAGAGAGGTTAACGGACTAGGTAGACAATGGCTTGTTCCAGTATGACAGTTATTGTGGCTCTTTATTATCTCATCAGGCTTTTATGCAGTACTCCACACTGAAATCCAGTGAAATTTGCCATAAAAACTAATGGCACAGTATGGCCTTGTGATCTTCAGGTTACAAATCCAGGGGATAATGCTTTCCTTGCTGGGTATACTCCAATTCTTATTTACCTAACTAACTAGAACCACAGCTCTTCTTAGTTCCAGTGAAAATCTGATATATTCATGAAATTGTCCTAGCAAAGAAGTATGTAATGTGACTTCTTTATTTTAATTTACAGATTTCCACAGTCTTTTGAAATGGTCGGGCTAGGAAACAGCCGTCGAGGGATGAAATCTCCACCTCTTCTAATAGCTGCGCTTGTGGCTTGTATGATCGTTTTGGGTTTCAATTACTGGATTGCAAGTTCTCGCAATGTTGATCTACAGGTAGTATTCTTGTACTCCTTCCTGTAGATTCAAATAGATATGGCTGCTAAAGGCATTTATTCTTTTGGACTGTATGAAAACAAACCAAAACAGGGCAAAACTTTGTGAATCTCCACTCCTAATAGTATCCCAGCAAAGGGGTGAAGAGAAGTATCTGTGAAAGGCATTGCACTAGCACTAGCCAGTCCTATCCATTCAATTTTGCAGCTTTATACTGCTATTATAGCTCCATGATAAACTTCCCTTGTTATTAAATATTCAAGTTTGGTTTTTGGTTGAGTTTTTGTTTTTTCAGTACATCACCACTGAAACACCACATTTTTGCTCTTTATCAGCTACTGCCAATTTTTTTGTCTCCCAAAATTTTCCTAGCCTGCTCCTGTATTTGGGCTTATGGCTGCCCTTGCTGCTTAGGACATTATAGAGTTATATAAAGAGGCAAGCAGCAGTTGGTATCAGGCAAGCTAAAATGCAAAGTAACTTTCCCAGATTTTTATTTCTATCAGACATAAGAAAACCTCTTTTTACTTTTTCAGAGGGGTGTTTAAAAATGACACTTTGACTGTTTTCAAGGCAATGATGTTTTCTTAAGGAAGATTTTGACTGCGACACCTACATTAGATTTCTCAAATTTATCTAATCTTGATGTATGGAAATGCGGTGCAGAACAAATTACTGCAGTTATACAAGACAGAATGAATGAATGCTTGGGGCCCTTGTGGTCCTTGTTAACTGAGCTGGGGCTTTTTATAATCTCATCAGACCTTACAATCTAACTGAGATTCAATGGGGCTCCACGTGTGTAATCTTAATTTGCTTTATAGACCTTGCTGAGGACTTGTGTCTTTGGCTGTTTTGTTGAGACGATGAATGTTCGTTCTTAAACTAGCTAACATTCATCGTCTCAACAAAACAGCCAAAGACACAAGTCCTCAGCAAGGTATGGTTCTGCAGGGAGTCTGGCCACATGAATCGAATTGCAAGATTGATGTTTCTAAGCCAAGCTGCTCTTGAGTTATGACATTCTTCCTTTTTAACGTTGAAGTGAAATATCCCTGTTATTTTTCCATTAACACCTTATCTGATTACTGTCACAGTTGCAGGATAACTGCACTTATATCCCCCATTCTATGCTCCACTCCAGGAGTTCCCAATCAGGTCTCAGATCTCCAGCCATCACCTGTGTCTAGGTAAGCACCCTGTCCCACTCCCTTCTGACCAGGAGTGTTTCAAAGTTGCACAGCCACTTACTGTACACTATGATACCCTTAGCAAGCCACTGTGCCTGAAGGCCATTGCCTGTGCTTTGCTTTCTCTCTGAGGGCTCTGAACAGTGTATTGCCAGCAGTTATCAGTTATCACACAACTCTTTTTAAGCAAACACATGAATTCATAAGGTGAAAGCATTACAGAGAAAATGCACAAAAAATCCCACAAAAGTTCCTGTACACATGCTAAAAGCAGAGATCACCCATCAGACTTATGGGACCCTAGTAGACCAAAGTCTTTCCAACCCTTCTTCAAGGTTGAGGTCCTTAGACAGAAGGTCTTGAGACAGTTTAAATGCAGCCTTTTTAAGCCAAAACCCTTTTCTTTGTTTTCCTACTCTCTGGAAACTCAGTTTGAACCAGTATATGCAAACTTCCCTGGGGCGGTCGGGGTTGGGTAGCACCTCTCTGGAGATATTTATAATGAGAGTGATTCACTGTGATCACCCCCACTGTTTTAGTTCTTGTAGGAACCATGGTAACCCTTCCCGTGGAGTAGAACACAATCATATATACAAACCCTGGCCCACAATGATACATAAATTTAATAAAAGATGTTTCCCCAAGATACTATATGTAATTACAATATCTGTCACAATTAACCCCACACTTTCTTCTAAAAATGTCTCCCCTGGTGGAACAGCACACCAGAACTATGCTGGGTGGATTGGTTCATTTCTGGTGAAGTTGTGGGGAGGAATTGTCAAACTGGGTTTGTAACAGAAAACTCATCACAACCTTGTCTATGGAACAGATGCTAGATCTTCAGAGTTTACTGAATTTTAACTGGATTGACAGCCCTAGAAACCAAATCCTCTTTTCCTGCAGAACTGGTACCATACTGTGTCATGACTTAATGTCAGGATAAAATTTTCACCACTGCTTTTCCAGTGTGTCTTAGCCCTTCTCTGAGGACAGAATTTCATATCTTATGGGGTTAGTTAAGCTTCTTTAGTCCCTGGCCTCTCTGTGGTAGTTGTTACCTATCCATTAAGACCTAGGTTGAGACCATTAAGTCATGACACAGGCCACAAAACTGATGACAGATAGTGAATCAAAAGTCATTACCATCCTGGATCACACTTGATTCAGTAACATAGAGGTGAGTTTGCCATTATTGATTGCCTACATTGTGCAGTGCCTTTCCCCAAAGGAAATGTAAAGTTCTTTATTTCCATTAAACCAACCCAGTGCCTTGGCAACAGTTTGAAAGAAGCACCATTCAGATCTTATGGGTTGGGCTGCACTTAGAGTCTTTACCATTACATTTCAAAACACTTTCTATTTACTCTCACAGTTTCTTGGCAGGACTTTAAAGCCATGCTGACTAAGATGGAATGAGTTTTCTCTGCTCCTGCGGTTTAATCATGAGCATTTTTCTCTGTTTTTCCATTCTCTCATCTCCTATGGTAATTGCAGTGTAGGAGCTTAACCCCAGCTCTAAAGGGTAGGCAAGTGGCTTCTTTAAACGTGGCTCTGTCTAGCAGGGCATACTGTGGAGTAACAAGGCTTCTGCTCTTGAAGACTCAGTAGATAAGATTATTTTGATACATCCTGTTAGATTCCAGACTGAGTATAAGCTTCAGTCTGAGGCTGTAGATGTTTTAATATGCTTGACAAATGCTGTTGAAATTTGTACACCCTCCTCTCCAAAATCTCTACTGATTCTAGCAGTTACACAACTTAGAAGGAAGTATATAAATGACTCTTAGAGAACAAGCAACAGAACATATGAGATACCTCCAGAGTGTCCTGCAAAAATTGAATCAATTCTTAAAAAACAAACCAAAAATCCCCAGACTTAATTCCTTGGCATTTTCTCTATATATGATGGTGATATTTCTTTTGTTGAATCTTCCACTGGTTCTCAGTATGGTCTTGAAGCGATCCAGAAAGTTGGGTTCTTCACAAATATGTATCTTTGCCCTTCAGCCATACACTACCTGCTGTGGTCGTACCTATTCACACACAATAAGAAAGTCAGGCTGGGGCAGTACTTGCATGGGGGGTCAGAGGTTGGGTAGCTCTTCAAGAAATATCTATTGGTGATCTGAGTGGTGGTGTCTTTCCTCTGAGACCTAAACACGTTCTGACCACTTAATTACTAAAGACCCTAGGGCACTTTTTGTGAGGGTGGGGGTTTTAACTCTGGTGTCCAACCAACTTGTATATTTCAATCTCTACTGACACTTTTCATGCAGGTTTAGTTATAAGGTATATGTGGTATTTGCTCCCTGCCCTAAACTGTTCCATAAGGTTGCTGTGTGTGGTTAAACAGCTACTGGTTTTCACTAGTGGATGAAGTGGCCTCTTACTAGAAATGGCATATTATTTTGTAGACTCTTTGTAGGCCATAGAGCTATCTTAAAGGTATTTTATGTAGTGGCAATGCAAGAAACCTACAGACCTATATTCTGTAAGACCCTAGCTTAAGCATTTTTATTTGGGTTGAAACATTTGTTTTTATTAATTATACTAATACAAATATTTAAAGCTTTGCTTTGCCCTCAGTGTGAGTGTTGTCATTGTGCACACTCTGATTCCCAAACAGACATAGAACTTAATTCTGCTGTGCCTGATTCTGGGACCAAAGCCTTTTAAACCCTCAAATCTAATCAGTGACAAATTGGAAATTCTTAAAAATCAATAACCACTCTATGGATTAGGCAACAACTTTGAGATGAGGGGCACTCCATAAATGCAATATAAAAAGTAGCCAGTGAACATGAAGGTGGTAGACTGAAAATCCATAACAGGTGAATCAGATTTTCTCTTCACAGAAAGTTTGAAGTCAGATCATACAAAGAAATACTCCTTGTAACACTAACTTATAGGAACCATCTATATTTATCTCTTGTTTATCTGCCTCCTTTCAGAGTCGGATTATGGAACTAGAAAGGAAAGTCCGCAGGGCGGCAGCAGAGAGAGGGGCTGTTGAACTCAAAAAGAACGAATTCCAAGGAGAACTAGAGAAGCAGCGTGAGCAGATTGATAAAATCCAGTCCCTCCACGGTTTTCAGATGGAAAATGTCAATAAAGTGCACCAGGATGAGAAGGTATTCAGAGTTGTAACATAAATGATGAATAATTTTTAATGGAGAAAATAATCCTTCATAGGTGACAAAATGGGCAATACACCAAAATCTGGTGTCTCATGGATGCGTTACATGCAGTTATAATATAACAAGTATAGCACATGATGCTGTTGCTAAATAGCACTTTAGAAGTTACAGGTGGGATTTTCAGAAGTCCTTAGCATTGACCAAACTCTGCTCCTGTTTTGAAGTCAGTGATAAAAATAACTTAACTTGGCCTCGTGATCCTATGCTGGTCCTTTCTGTGTCAAAAAACCTCTGTGTATATTGTTCATCATGATGGTAAATTCCAAAGGGTCATGGTCTCTTTCCAGGCTGAACACCACCTGGATCAATCTCTGGCTTGGTTCTTAAGGTAGTCTGGCTGGATATTCAGTTTATGTCCATCACTGCCAATCTTAGCATGCCACCGAAGCTTTTGGTCCCCATGTGATGATCACCGGCCATGTAGGGGCTTTCCTTGGTAAACGTGCTTTAGAATTCATTGGTCTTCCATTCTAATAATATACCCATACCAAGAAAGCTGGTGAAATCCAGCTGGTGCTGATGGAGGTGGTTGCTGGGTTAAGCTTTGAATATCCTCATTTCTGATCTTGTCCTGCCACTTGCTATGGAGCATCTGATGAATATGACAAGAACTGAAAACATCAATGCAGTGGTCTTCAGTCTTCCTCAGGACCTTCTTTTCACATGCAACAGCCTTTGTGTAACTGGTTTTCTGCAGCTTCTTGGGAAGCTTGATGTCATGATATCCCGACAGATGCCGCTGCAGGGATGGAAACATGGTAGCATCTGCTGTTATAGGAGTGTTCACAACTTCCAAAGTTGTCTTTGACTTTGCCCAAATATTTGACAGTTGTCACATGCTCGACATCTCATCCGGGTTGTAATCTCGAGCTAACGGCTGCTTGATGGTAATGTCCAGGGACTTTGTTTTAACTGAATAAAAAGTCAGACTGATGTGCGCTGCTCTTGCCTGACCAGACTGGCCTTCAGCTGCAGCCATATGCCAGATTGAGCCAACAAGATGATGTCATCAGCACATTCAAGATCTCAAAGTAGAATGGCGCTCAGCTACCTGCCACTGACAACTGCCTCCTGAAGCTTATCCACCAATCAGTCAATGCCGATATTGAACAATGATGGTGACAGGATGCAGCCTTGCTGAACAAACTCCCGTGGAAATAGGAAACCATTCTCTGTATCTACCATTAATTTGAACAATGCTTTGCATTCCATTATAGAGCTCTTCTGTCAATTCATAGATTCATAGATTCTAGGACTGGAAGGGACCTCGAGAGGTCATCGAGTCCAGTCCCCTGCCCGCATGGCAGGACCAAATACTGTCTAGACCATCCTTGATAGACATTTATCTAACCTACTCTTAAATATCTCCAGAGATGGAGATTCTACAACTTCCCTAGGCAGTTTATTCCAGTGTTTAACCACCCTGACAGTTAGGAACTTTTTCCTAATGTCCAACCTAGACCTCCCTTGCTGCAGTTTAAGCCCATTGCTTCTTGTTCTATCCTTAAAGGCTAAGGTGAACAAGTTTTCTCTCTCCTCTTTATGACACCCTTTTAGATACCTGAAAACTGCTATCATGTCCCCTCTCAGTCTTCTCTTTTCCAAACTAAACAAACCCAATTCTTTCAGCCTTCCTTCATAGGTCATGTTCTCTAGACCTTTAATCATTCTTGTTGCTCTTCTCTGGACCCTTTCCAATTTCTCCACATCTTTCTTGAAATGCGGTGCCCAGAACTGGACACACTACTCCAGCTGCGGCCCAACCAGAGCAGAGTAGAGCGGAAGAATGACTTCTTGTGTCTTGCTCACAACACACCTGTTACTACATCCCAGAATCATGTTTGCTTTTTTTGCAACAGCATCACACTGTTGACTCATATTTAGCTTGTGGTCCACTATAACCCCTAGATCCCTTTCTGCCGTACTCCTTCCTAGACAGTCTCTTCCCATTCTGTATGTGTGAAACTGATTTTTTCTTCCTGAGTGGAGCACTTTGCATTTGTCTTTGTTAAACTTCATCCTGTTTAACTCAGACCATTTCTCCAATTTGTCCAGATCATTTTGAATTATGACCCTGTCCTCCAAAGCAGTTGCAATCCCTCCCAGTTTGGTATCATCCGCAAACTTAATAAGCATACTTTCTATGCCAATATCTAAGTTGTTAATGAAGATATTGAACAGAGCCGGTCCCAAAACAGACCCCTGAGGAACCTCACTCGTTATGCCTTTCCTGCAGGATTGGGAACCATTAATAACAACTCTCTGAGTACGGTTATCCAGCCAGTTATGCACCCACTTTATAGTAGCCCCATCTAATTTGTATTTGCCTAGTTTATCGATAAGAATATCATGCGAGACCATATCAAATGCCTTACTAAAGTCTAGGTATACCACATCCACAGCTTCTCCCTTATCCACAAGACGGCAATGATGCTGTCTTTGCAGGGACGCAGAGTTGCCTATTAGATTCCACAAACTTGTAGATGCACTGAATCAAAGGCCTGATGGAAGTCTCTCAAAAACGCTGTGCATGCTTATTAAATTAAGCCATCTTCTCAACAGCTGCCTCAAGATAAAAATCTGGTTGACAGTGGAATGACCAGGTCTAGCTACACTGAATCCCAGCCTTTACCACAATGTGCATTGCTGATTCAAGACATTAAGATAGAAGTGATGATTTTCCCTAGAACTGACAATAACTTAGTACCATTATAGTTGCTATATTTGGCCTTATGGCCTTTACACGAACTTCTAAAATTAAAAATAGCAGCAAAAATTACAAGGATGTTTGTATTCCCTTGTGCTTACATAGGTGGTAATGGTTATTGTACGTATGTGAAGATCTTGCACATTGTGCACCCCTCCCCAAACCTAATATGATTAGCAAAAAAGCTCAGAAGTATTCAGATACTTTTGCAGAAGAACTAGAATCTGTGAATTTTGAATGCTTGGGGCTGGCAATTCTGCTTTAACAGACGGAAAATTCTTTATATGAAAAATGAAACACATCTACTTTAAAATCATATTGTGACATCATTCAAATATAGCTTTTCTCAGCCTTTGTTACTAAAGTTCACTAGGGAGATGTTTGTTCCTCAAAGATTTCTTCTTTTGGAAACCATCTCTGATCCAGTAGTAATTTCCCCACATTGCTGCTGGATGACTTCTGCTGATGGGAATCATTTTGGGGTTATTTTTCCTGTTATGGAGTGCCTTCTGACCGATATTCTGAGTTGTGGCCTTCAGGGACCACCAGGGATCTCAGCAAACTGGAGGTAGCTGATTAAACAGGAAAGTATAGGAGCTGTGTTAAGATAGACTTGTGCTCCACTTGAAATTGTATGGCACCTTATTCTGGACCATAGTTTGCTATTGAAACCTTTGGATGGAAAAATACATCGTAAGTTATGAGATGCAACACTTACAAACAAAAATCAGCAGCGGGCATTGAGACACTATGGTGAGGGAGGCGATTTAAGAATCTAAATAGTGTTGGCTTCCTGTTACACCCCAATGTACTTTTTAAAAACCATGTTAAGATTTGTTTTCCTTGAAAAGGCTTGACAGACCAGATTTATTATGTACTTTTATATATCTTATTTAAAAAATTTGCTCCAGTTTGAAATTAATCCTTGGATGTTTTAAACACAATGCTCCAGAAAGTGGTTAACACTATTTCAGATGTTAATGTAGACAGAATCCCAGTGAGCACTTTCTTGTGGTTGGGTTGTTGCCAGATTTCCTGTCTAGTAGTGATGGCTGTGGCTAGTGCTGGGTCCTGTGGGACCCATTTGCCCTTACTTTCCACAGTGAAGATACCTCTGTTTGCATCTCTGAACGTACAGCTCTGTAATGCTAGGTACAGCACCTCCCTCTCTATTTTTGGCATCTATTCATGTTCCATTTGTGCTCCTCAAGAAGCACAGTCAAATAATGTCACCAGTAAAATGACATTACACTCTGCCTAATGCATAGACATCAGCGCTTATGATATTTTGAAGTAATGTGAACTTTTGCATTTTACAGTTCCTTCCCTTTGGTAGATTTCCTCTGAACTGTGGGAAGATTGTTAGACCTCTGTTTCCAAAATGCTTTCCTTTAAATGGTCCCTTCTAAAATGCAGGCCTTTAACATTCAGTAATGGAATACTCCCTAGGGTCTGATGTTAAAACTACAAGGCCAGCATTGTAGCCCAAGTTATGTGAACATTAACACACTGGGCTCTCTGCTATCCTCTACTTTTGTGAACAGAGAGTAGCACGTTCCTGCATACTAGCACTGGAAAGTGTGTGCGCACTAGCCTGTTACACCTTCCAACTCGCCCATGGAAACCGTTTGTGATGTGACACGTGTTCAGTCTCTGCCGCTTCGGATGAGGGGGATGATTTCCATGGCCCCATGATCCCACCTTCTCCCTCTCTCCCTGCCACCATGTTGGTGATCTTAGCACAAGATCACACTGACTAAGCTGACATGGGTTCCCGCAATGCAGACTGGAAACCCTCTTGGAGAGGGAAAGCCGATGGAAGCATGGTTGCTACAGAAGTGTGCTGCTCTGCAATATTGACCTTGGCCTCCAGTGGAAATCCAGTGTACAATGGTTCTGTGGACTAAACTCCCTGCCATTGTGGGGCTGGAGGGCAACCCTGCCTTCTATGGTGAAGGAGGAAGAAACGGAGTCCAGTTCAGTTTCCTTGTTCCTAGGAGGGAATGATGTGCATAAAAGAACACTTAGTCCTTTATGGGAGAGCTTATAAATTAGTACATTACTCCCTTTCTTCTTTCATACCCATGCATTTTAAAGTGCTTTGACTGAGAAGAGTAATGGCTTTACAAATGGGGAAAGCTCTCAGAAGAAATGCTCTCTTGCACAGAAATTCCAAGCTCTCAATTTTGGCAGTTACGTGCAATATGGTTAGCTAACTCATATTTCAGGCTGTTCCATGAATGATCAGCATTTCAACAAAAACCTGATTGAAAACCAAAAGTATCTGATGTGAGAGAGGGGGGATTTTTATCTATTTATGTTTGTTTTTGCAGGGCCCATGATGTGTGGGGGAAATAGGGAGAGTTCCATGGGCCTGGGAGAGAACAAATCTTTGGGCTGTAGATAGCTTTTACCAGAACAGACTCTCAGGCAACATGCAAGGCCAATCTATTGCTGCAGTTCTTTACTAGATGTATTGCCTTTTATTTCATTGTCCTACTGTCTGTGTGACAATGGATGAATAACTTTCAGGAGTTAATTATGCACTGGATTAGTTGCATATCAAATTTGTATTGCCATGATGGCAGATAGTATAACACAGAAGATTTTTGGAAAAGAATTGTGAGATCAAGCTCAATAGAGCCCATCTGCAACTGAGATCCTTCTCCCTCCACTTCCCCAAGGACCTGCAGGATAGCAGCTTGCAGGGTGGCCTGCTGAGCAGGCTGACAACATCGGGGCTACCCCTAGCTCTTGAACAGGGTCAGCTGGGATGAAATCTACTTAAAATGGGTCAGATGCTGTCAACATCCGTGCCCTGTTGTGGCTTAGGGGTGTTAGGAGCTTTGCCCTACCCTAGTGTCTGGCAGAGAAAAAGCACCATGCCTTCTCTGAGGAGAGGCAGACTCTATATAGGGACCCCTTTGAGGTCAGCACAAAAGACTTCTCCATCTTAATACATACACCTGATGCCCCAGGGTGGCTGGAGTTGGGAGGAGGGATTGTTGAGGTTGTCTCCTGGGTATTAGCAGGAGAGTCACTGGTTGCTAGGGGTAGATGGCTGTTCAGGCAGCTGGCTGCATGAGGATCCACCTGAGATGAAGGCAGTAGAGCTGGTTGGGAATTTTTCAACAATTTTTTGGTTGGAAAGTGCTCCATAGTCAAACTGGGAAATGTTTTCCTTTTGTAGGAAGTATCATCTAAACTTTTTTGGGTTTCATAGTGGAATTTTGGGGGTGGGGACAAGAGACCATTATAACCAGTACCCAGCGGTTATGGCACTCAGCTGGGATGCAGGAGATATGAGTCTCTCTGCTGTGCCTGAATCAGAGCAGGAACTTGAACCCAGATCTCCCACATCCACTGTGAGTGCCCTAACCATCAGACTGTAGAGCCCGTCTCTCTTCCATTCTCAGTCTTTCCTGTTAGAACTGTTCAAATTTTCAAGGATTAATCTAGATTTGGCAAATCACTTATGGCAATTCAGACAGAAATAGACTGAAGAGAACAGGAAGCTTACATGAAGTCTCAATGAAGACAGATAAGGAATCAGAATTTCAAAAGGGCCCCTTTGAATCCATTAAACAATTTTTTAAAGGAGACTAATATCCTCTCTAGTTATCACTCAGCATTCACAGCATTTAGGATGTGCACAGGTCCACCATTTTCTGTTTAAACAATAACGGGGAAAAATATCAGTTATATATGCTCTAACCAGTGTTTGGATAAACAGTTAATGCATGTTCTAATTTTTTGTTGTGTTTGAATTTAAATAATCAATTTTAAAATTCAAAATAGGAACACTAAGTAGTTTTAAAAAGAATACTTACAACAGCTTTGTATATTGGATGTGGAATGCATTTCCCCATTGCTTATTCACAGCTTTTCACAATGGCCACAATTGTTCTTCATACCTCCCTTGGGGAAAGGTTCAGTTCGTATTGCATGCATCTGAGATATATACCTATCAATATGCTTTATTTTAGTTCAGTTAGTGAGAAACCACAATGTGGAGAGAGGAAAATGATGTTGTCTTTAATACCCCACTGTTGTCTCTATTACTAGTCCTATATGTTTCGGCATTTATAAATGTGTATATTAAATACTTTTCACCTACATTAAATATGCATATTTACAGACTGTATTTACTCAGCTTTCATTGTTAATTGGTCTGAGCCATTTAGTGTTGGTCACCTGAACATTAGAAAAAAGCAATAAATAAACTTCAGCATAAATACCCACAATTTTTCATTCTTATAAATCAGTTTCTTAATGGAAGTACAAACACATCCTTATTTTGGAGATGTGAAAGAAAGTACTACCCCTTTAAGGGACAGGCTGGAGCCTACAGTTTGGGAATAATCCAGCAGGCAGTGCCCCACCCTGGGACTGAACTATTTAAACACAGGAATGGGAAACTGAGGAGAGAGGGGAGTAGAAGCAAGGCAGGTTACAGAGAGTAGCGGTTTCTCTTTCTGGCATCAGGAGACCAGCCTAACCTGATTCAGAGACTTAAGTATGGATGTTAAATTTGGGAGCACTGAACCGAGATCGTGATGAACTGTTTGTGGTAATAATTCCTATCCTGAAGCCTTATTAAAAAGGGAACGTGATATGTGTGTTGGCTTCTCTTTGTCCCATCTGTTAAAGCAATTCTATTGCTGCCCCAATCAGGGGAAGTTTCAGGGGGGCATATATATGTGTACCCCACGCAGCACACCTACACGCTTTCACAGATTCGTGCTGAAAATCTTTCTATTATGCCTTCTACAAAATCAAATAGCAGTAATTTCATGTGGGATTGTGCATTGCAGTAGTCCTGTTTAATTTTACTGTTACCCTGTTGTTTGCTATGCCAAATTCTCCATTTTTAAAATGGTCCATGGAACATGAGCCAAACTGACCCTTGGCATATGGTGTTTTTATCTGAAAACATTTCTATTTCCCTGGGTTACATGATTGGACGAAAAGAGAAGTTAACTTCTGCACTCAATAATTTTGTCTCCTCATAATTACACGAGCAGTTTCATATTAGAAATTTTGAAAATTTTCAGCATCATTAAGTAATAATATGGACTAGTCCCTTTGGATATTTTGAGAGGGTATCCAAGGTACAATCAAATTATTCTGACTTAGAAAAGAAAATGCAGTACACTTGCATTAACTTGGTTAGTTTTTAAATATCCTTTTATAAATATTTTTGACATGTGATCTTGAAGCACACTGCTCAGTACTGACACTATTGATTGGCTGCCTTTTTTTTGGTGAAAGATTATAACATGTATCAGATTCATAACCTGATTTTTTGGTTTAGTTCAGTCACTCGTGTTGAGCAGGTTTCTTTTCCTTCTTAGAAGCAGATTAAGAAAAGATAAATATATTATCTAATTCTGTAGTACATCTAGACTCAAATTGTAAATATTTGACTATTAGGAAGCTCATATGGTTGTAAAAGACTCTTTAGTCAAATCTTTGTAATAACCTGAGCCCCTCAAGCCTAATGCAAAAAATTGTGTACGAAGAGAATAATCGATAAATGTTATATACAGTACTCATAAAATATAATGTAAAACTCATAAAATATTAATACCCAAATGTTAATGAATATGGTAGAAATCTACAAAATGACATTTAAAGTTGTCTATCACTTTGTCCTTGGATCATGTTGTTTGGTCATGTTATTTTAGAGGCCTTAAGTAAGGGAATAATGCTATGGGCCTTATCCTCATCTCGTTTACACCAGTTGTATGTTGGGTGTTAGTCTTACCCCATTCTGATAGGGATCCTCCAGGCAATAAGGGTCAGTACTAGTTTGAATATCAGTAAATGTAAAGGTGAAATATATTCTATTTTCCTTCCCTCTCCGGTAGCTATTCCTCTGCATATTTAACTAATCATTCAGAGATTTCTTTAAGGTAATCTCTGTTTTATTTGGCCACTCAACAAATATGTTCTTGAATATTGGTTTTCTGATTTGCCGTGAAATAGCAACACTGTGAGCAAAATTCACCCATAAGTCTTTTTATGTCAATAGCGTTGCACCTGCTTACAACAGTGGTGAACTTTGTTAGTATTAAAAATTGTATTGAGCAATCATACTCCTGTGCAAACTTAGAAGGCCACGTGCTCCCGGAACTTCTTTGCCTTTCCATATCCAATGTCCTATTGCATGCTGTTTTCCCTCTTCCTTCTGCTACTAATATGGTATGGGGGGAGGAGGAGGAATAAGAAAAAAGGTAACTTAAAATAAATACCTTCCATGTTAAGCTATGCAGTGTCACCATTTTTGTGAAGGGTGCAGGAGTTGACCAGGTGGAGGGAGAAAGATGAATAAGCACTACTGTATGAGAGATGTAGGCCGGAACATAGCAAGTTTGTAGTGTTTGTGTTTTCATAATGGTGTCAAAAGGAATGGAGAGTTTGTACAGTACTGAGTATGGGATGGGGTGGCGGGAAGTAAAAGCCCACGAGCCAGAAGAAAGTTATACAAACATCGCAGTGTCCCCCTGTGGTTCGGTTTCATCCTCCAGCTCTACATAGAGGTGGTTTGGAGCTTTACCACTCTGGTTTGCTGGGCTCACTGCATCACCCACATCCAGGGTTTGTGGTTCAGTCAGGGAATCCACATCAAACTCTGGTATGGTGGTAAGTATCAGAGGGGTAGCCATGTTAGTCTGAATCTGTAAAAAGCAACAGAGGGTCCTGTGGCACCTTTAAGACTAACAGAAGTATTGGGAGCATAAGCTTTCGTGGGTAAGAACCTCACTTCTTCAGATGCAAGACTTGCATCTGAAGAAGTGAGGTTCTTACCCACGAAAGCTTATGCTCCCAATACTTCTGTTAGTCTTAAAGGTGCCACAGGACCCTCTGTTGCTTTTTACAGATTCAGACTAACATGGCTACCCCTCTGATACTTTTAAA